>NC_068368.1:38991047-39006047 GCF_020536995.1 Dreissena polymorpha | reverse complement strand
TCAACGGAGACATCAACTGACGAGGGGACAGGGCAAAAAACAGGGGTGTTAATTCTCCCCCTGTCAGCTCATATTCCCCGTTTTAATGTCAACACAATTTTAAAGATAGTTATTTAATTTGTTGGATATATATAAACATTAAGAGTTTCGATGAACTATTTAAGAAGGGGGGGGGGGGTGTAAGGGAATATTCCTCCCTTGATTTGGTTCTTAAATCATTAAATCACACCCCTGGCTGTCAATTAGACATCTAATATTTGTGTCTGTAGTTGGGAGCAATGTAAACAACTTAATCTACAAGTCTCTATATCTATATTCCACAAGAAATCATGTTTTGGTCTTAGGTAATTATTTTGTTGAATGTTCGGTTGTTGATGTTGTTGTTGTTGTTTCCTTAGTGAGTATGTTTGAATAAGACAAGATGCAAGAAAGTTAAAGTAAGGTGAAAATGGGAACACATGTAAAGCTAAAAGAAATGTTTAATGGTGTATGCATTATCTGTAAGTATAGATAAGGTACAAAGTGCAATTGTATGTATGGCTTATATGCATTCACAAAGTTAAGTGGTAAAGAAAATTCATTATTTTTTATTGAAAAAGCTTAATGATTAACAAACAATCGCTGGGTGGTTGAGCGGGCGGTAGAGAATAATGACGATGTTAACAATTTAGAATAAGATTTTGAATGTTTTAATTATTTATTTAAGTTCTTGGTCAACTTCATAAAAATTTACACAAATGTGTATTGGAGAGTTTTCTACAAAACACCTGCATGTGGTTGCACTTGACTGCACAAGATAGCCCACAGTATATTTGTTTCTTGTTCTGAGAAAATTGGGCTTAATGCATGTGCGTAAAGTTTCGTCCCAGATTAGCCTGTGCAGTCCGCACAGGCTAATCAGGGACGACACTTTCCGCCTGAACTTGATTTTCGGTAAGGAAGGACTTCCTTGAAACTAAAAATACCATAAAAGCGGAAAGTGTCGTCCCTGATTAGCCTGTGCGGACTGCACAGGCTAATCTGAGACGACAGTTTACGCACATGCATTTTGCCCAATTTTCTCAGAACAAGGCTCATTTAAATGCATATACGTATGTTTGTATAAGCACAACATGTATGAACTTTTACTGTAATCTTTCTGATCATGGGATTGTGCAATATTGTATATTAAGATGCTTTTTATTTTTCAAAACTTATAATAATGGCCGATAATATTCAATATTTTGTAAGACGGAAGATTATGAGAATTGCAGAAAAACGTACTGTTATTGTAAAATTATGATTTACTGTGATATTTGTTCACCACATTCATGACATAGTGTGATTATTATTTCAAAGGCTGTTACTGTAAATTAGAACAGGACTAGAAAATATGTATAGAAATATAATATTTAAATTTTGCCATGTAATAACTTTGTTATTTTATCAGCCAAAAATACCTATTATTATTAAGTCTGTTAAATTTAGCCATTTATCATATTGATCCAACTTACGGGCTCATTGTTCATAAAACACCAAAACCTGACCATGGAATGACATCTTTTCAAATAGTGTTTAATGTGTTCCTTTTTTTTTTTCAAAATAGAATTTTCCTTTAAGCTAATTAATCTTGAATGAGAATAGTATGCTTTTTGTATTTATTTGTTTAAAGTTTATATACAATTCTACAAAACTTATTCTGTGACGAGAGAAAACAAAATTTATTTATTCTAGAATAATTTTTAAAATCAATCTCATCGTGTCAAAGATAGTGATCCTTGCAAATGACATTGACGTAAATAACTTAGATAATCGTCCTACATGCTTGAGCGAAGATCCTCACTTATGTGAAAAAATATTGAGCGCACTGTTTGATACATGCTTTAAACCTATTTATTTTTTTAGCTCAATTGCATCGAAAGACGTTGACTTGTTGAAACGCAATCGAATCCGTTTCCGTGACCCCCTGCTCGCTAGGCGGACGCCTTTTTCATGACGTCTCTGTGACCTGAATGGATTCTCATTCTCACTAAATTGCTATACGTTAAGTGCACTGTCCGGTACGAGCACATCTCATAGTATATGCTATACTTTGAGAGCACTTGAAGGGCGGCATATAGTTTTTTAACTGTCCGTCAGTCCGTCTGTCTGTCCGTCAGTCAGTCTGTTCGTCCGAAAACTTTAACATTGCCCAAAACTTATGCAATATCGAAGATAGCAACTTGATCTTTGGCATGCATGTGTATATCATGGAGCTGCACATTTTGAGTGGTGAAAGGTCAAGGTCATCCTTCAAGGTCAAAGGTAAAATATATGGCTTCAAAGCGGCGCAGTAGGGGGCATTGTGTTTCTGACAAACACATCTCTTGTTTTACGTTGTGTACCAAATGGTGGACTCAATATTTAGCACATTAGTTAGGATCAAAGCTCAAGCATTTAGGACGTGTACTTTAGAGATTTCCGTCAATATGCTATGCGGTTAGCGCAATTTTTGACACACACGTTTCTCTCTTGTGTGATTTACTGTCAGCGCACGGGTTAGAACATGCGCTTCTCAATTTAGTGACCCGATTTCCGTTAGCGCTACCGATGCACGTGGGTTTTGTTCATGGTTATCATACTGCTCAGGTGGAGTCTTCTCCTCGAACTTTTGTATCCAACAACTAAAGATCTCTCCCCCATTAACAACATTTAAATTTAAGCTATAATTAAGAGATCTTTTTTTATTTCGTGAAATATCACATACATTAGCCTCAGGCGCGGAGGGCCCTCGTGCACTTCCTAATACAGACACATGGCTGTTAAGACCCTTTCGTTCGTTTGAGAATTCACTCAATTCTCATACACATTTGTGTTTTCTCTTGGCAAGCGGCTCGACACATAATCCAAAGAAACTAGGTTTTTCATGAGAACCTAGGTTCCCAGAATGAGAACCTAGGTTCTCGCTTGAAGATTGCACATGGTTTACAGAACCCAAGTTTGTATTCGATATCTTAGGTATTCATTAGAACCTAGGTTCTCATGAGGAACTAGGTTTTTTCATTAGAACCTATGTTCTCATTTGAAAACCAAGACTCTGGTAAGAACCTATGTTCTCGAAATGATAACCTAGTTTCTCATGAAAAACCTAGTTTGTTTCTCGGGATTATGCGTCGAACTACCTGCCGTAATCCGTAGTTTTCATTTGGGAACCATAGTTCTCATAAGAACCTGGGTTCCCAGTATTAAGCATAGTGATCATAACGAGAACTTAAGTTCTCATCTTTAATACTAAATCCGTAGTTTTCATTTTGGAACCATAGGCTCTCACGGCATAAACTTGCTCGTTTGGAATACGGGACACATATTATTCAGGGCGCATGATCAAATGGTTTACATATGATCACACACGGGCTGGACAGAATAAAAACTTTAAGAACTTTAATGTATCTCAACTTCTCAAGTTATTGTAATATGTTTGCAAAGTCTTTAGTGCAGAAGTTTTTCTTGTAGTGTGGACCGATATCTTAAGAATGAATAATACATTATTACACATTATCAATAGAGATTAAACTTCTAGTTATACCATAATGCTTGCTTAAATATATCACAGACATACTTTAAATAGGAAACTCAAAAATAGCCCAATACTGGACCGTACAGTCGTTTGAAGCCCGAACAAGGCTGAATATCTGAAACTCATTTAATGCGGTAACAATGAATTATGTAACGATTGATCTGAATTTGTTTCATTTTTAGTCTTCAAATAATATTTACAATTAAAGCTGTTTTTCATAAACAGTTTAGTTTATATGCATGTGTTCAGACCAATGTAGACCGATTTCTTTACTAATTTCATTCCTCAAGAACACCCATTCAGGGAAAACGTCGTACATATGAACAAGAGGCGGTCACCGACGGCTAACGCCTGTTTTATAATACCAAGAAACCAGGTTTTTCATGAGAACCTATGTTCTCATGAGAAACTAGGTTTAGGTTCTCATGAGAAACTAGGTTTATGAAATCCTAAACAACCAGGTTTTTCATGAGAATCTAGGTTCTCATGAGAAACTAGGTGTATGAAATCCCAAGAAACCATGTTTTTCAAGAGAACTCAGGTTCTCGTGAGGAACTAGGTCTTTCATGAGAACCTAGGTTCTCATTTGAAATCCTTAGTTTACGCTAGAGAACATATGTTCTCATGAGAAACTAGTTTTTTCATTAGAACCTAGGTTTTCATAGACACATAGAACTTAGGTTCTCATGCGAAACTAGGTTTTTCATGAGGACCTAGGTTATCATTCTGAGAACCAAAGTTCTTGTTTTATATGCAAGGTTTTCACAAGAACCTAGGTTCTCGACAGCTTTTCGCGTCTTTCTCTCGGATATCAGTTTTTCTTTCTCTCGGATTCTCAGTTTTCATGAGAACCCAAGATTTCATTTGGGAACCATAATTCTCATGAGAACCTAGGTTCTAATGAAAAACCTAGTTTCTTGGGATTATGCGTCGAACCGCTTGCCATAGAAGGCTTTCGGTAATCTACATAGTTCGCTTTAGTATCTTGTGCCGAGCATGATTCCGCACCTCGTGGCCAGATTCGCAAAAGTTGAGAGATGTTATTACGGGTTCGTAAGAAAAGATGGACCAGTGTTATATAAAGATAGAATTATACACTCCGTCGTTAATTTTATTGGGCATTCAATGGAAGGCGAATGCAATATAGAGAAATTTATATTTTCATTTTCAGGGAACGTTGATGATACCCAATTTGACGTAAAATGTACATGTGTTTTGTTACCATTAAAAAAAATAAGAAAATAATCGTCAACGGAATTAAAAAGTAAATTACATGTATAAATAAGTCATGAATATCCTCTATCATCGTTTCGTGCAGTTTACCGTATAAATTCCACAAACAGTTAACTTTATTTTTCGAAATATTGCACGAAGTTTTAGTTGATTTTTAGTGTTTATGGGCTTTAAAGCTTTCGGCCAACCATTCACGTCATACGTATAACATTTTATACTACTCATACATTTGAATAAAAGATTGGGCCATAATTTCGACAAAATTGGTCGCAGCCGAAATAACTTTCTTTGCGATTACCAAAAATTAAAGATACTTACGCCGTAAAAGTTTGTCGTGAAATCCGCAACACAGTTGTTGCTGGATTGAGTCGCCATTTAAAGACATAACAATATTCTACAGCGGTAAAAACATCAAATAGCCATGATTCTAAAAATAAAATTGTCTCGCCTGAAATTACCTCTTTACGAGGTTGTTTCTGTAGCTGTAAACGTTTTGTGAAATTAACATTATTCTGCAAAAAAATGTCTCAGCCAAAGTTCATTACACAGGTTGTTTCTTCACTTTTAAGAACTAAAATTGTGACATTCAAAATAACCAACTATAACAGATAGTAATGTACATGTATTAAACAAGTATTTGTCGAAAGTTAAACGTAACAATGGACTATGCTTTCTTAACATTGAACATGAACAAAAAGTATAAAAATAAAACAAATGAGCTTTTATCAAAATAATTTTCCACGGTGAAACCAGCAAAGCTGTCCATATATGTGGTGTTTTTCAGCATTTTATATTGAAAAAAGTTTATATGGTGCACATGATAATCATCGATAAAACCAATCTCACACTTTATTACTTGTAGAGAATTTTCGGCAAAGCGAGATTTGTTTTGAGAAAGCAAAAACATTGGTTATACATAAAATATAAATCAATTCATCAAACATGTTCAATGGATCGGCGTACGTTTCTTTAAAATTAAACTATTTTCAAATACGTAAATATTTTACATTCAGTCGCATTAAAAGTATTTATAAAAGAGATTAATACCAGGCATTGGGTCATTAAACTCATCGTTAACGCTTTAAAGTCAATTATTTCGGTTTGAAATTCAGAGCGTAAAGACTTTCGCCACATAAATTAATGGGGTCCTTTTATCGCAAAAATGTCTGCTGTAACCCGGCCATTGTCATGAGCTCTTCTTAGACTATAAACCTAAATGCTGAGGTGCCAAAAAATATACTTACCTGAAAAAAGGAATTGATAATAGACTTTAAGGCTGGATTTTTTTTATAGAGTGTTAACCAAAATTTTGCTGAAAAAGTTATCTGGAACTCTGCATGTATGTTGAGAAGAAATCCATTACATAATTTCAAATTTACTAGAGTACACTTATATTGCACCACATAAAATGCTATAAAACTATAATATTGAAGTGCACATATAAACTTTTTTTTAGATGGGTAGGTATTTCGTGTCAATCTCTTTCACATATGAAAGAGCTGTTGGTCATGCTGCTTAAAGTACATATATATGCATGACATAATTTAGATTCAGCAAAGTAAAACACTAGGTACTGGCCAAGATTCATAAGAGTCAAATATATACAAGCAGTAAGAGCGTAATCGTGCGCAGCGAGACTTGCTCATATAGAATTGAACCTCTTATTGCTTTCTTTCTAAATAATTTCATGTCTCCGATCTAATATGCAATATGCCAGGTGTTTTTTTTAATGCGGATCAATGCTCCGTTTTAGATCCATAATTAATGAACGCCTCAATATTTTCAAAAATTAACACCGGATTAATCTTCACCGACATTTTTTCATACAGATTGGATATAAAATTACAGAGCTTAACAAAAAAAAATAATACATTAATCCCTGTTTTTCCGGCACACGCGCTGGACATACACCTTTAAAAAACGCTACACCAATTCCAGTACTTACGCACTTAATTGATTGTAAACAATGACGGTTGAAATCCGTGCGTGGGAATTTTTCTGGTAACCAAGAGCGACGTCAACGTTTATGACAGACCTGTTTATATTCATTTGTTTTATTTATTTTTTCCAAATTGATTGAAAATTATGTTCTATGATATTTTAATAGTAGAAGTAGTTGTTTTCTCAACGAGGGGTACAATAGTTGTACTAGACACGAGTACTTGTAACTTTCAGGCTTCACTATATATACCACAGACATTATATAGACATAAAATATACCACAGGCATTTTATAGACATAAAATGATCAATATGTGTTTATAGACATTGTAAGTATAGCCTGGTAAACAGACTAGAGAAATCTGAAAGTAACACGCACAGTTCTGTGGCAATGAGGGTCTAGGCTACTTTATAAATATGAGGTCGATATACAATGAAATCGGTAGATTACGTCTACTGTAGTTATTTGAACTAGGGATGGGCCACTGTGACTTCCAACACATCAGCCCCGTTATGTCCTGAATAAAATACATGTATATTTTCTTGAGTGCTAACTGCAACTAACAAATATCAAAAATATTCACAGCATTCAATTTATTGTGTAGGCCTACTGGTCTTAATAGCAATAATAAACGTATTTAGTTTATTGGAGATTATATAACCAAAGGGAACTAATTTAGCTTATTCAGTATACTAGTGAAAATGATTTCGGATGTTTTCGCTTTTTTCCGAAAAGTAATGTATTCAACATACGGAAAATAAACGCGCGCCACCTGTTGTCATAATTTGGTAACTTTAGTTGCATTTTGCTTACTGCCTGTTTCTAACTGCCGTTGTTAATGACGCTTAGTGGCAAAGCCGATTATGACTGGTTTCTGGAATAATGAACACACACACATAGGATAAACACCAAGCATGTTGCAACAATCATCAAGTATAACCGAAAAGAGTACAAGCATGTTAGAATTGTCATGAAACATGTTAGAATAAACATCACGCATAATGTAAATATTCATCATGAATGATGTAATGTTGCAACAATCATCAAGTATAAACGAATAGACAACAAGCATGCTGGAATTTTCGTGAAGCATATTAGAAAAAGCATCAGTCATAATGTAAATATTCACCACGAATGATGTAATTTTTACCTGAATACCCTTTCATAGTTACACATTAAAATCCAGAGGGCGACAAAACGATGGCGACAGCGCGATAGTACGATGGCGACAATGCGATAGTACCATGGCGACAATGCGATAGTACGATGGCGATAATGCGATAGTACGATGGCGACAATACGACAGTACCATGGCGACAAGGCGATAGTACGATGGCGACTATGTGATAGTACGATGGCGACAACGCGATAGTACGATGGCGACAATTCGATAGTCATATCGTACTGTCGCCATCGTATCATCGCATTGTCACCATCGTACTATCGCATTGTCGCCATCGTACGTTCGCATTGTCGCCATCGTATTGTCGTATTGTCGTCATCGTTTTATCGCATTGTCGCCATCGTACTATCGCACTGTCGCCATCGTTTTGTCGCACTGTGGTCATCGTATTATCGCATTGTCGCCATCGTACTATCGCACTGTCGCCATCGTTGTGTCGCACTGTAGCCATCGTACTATCGTATTGTTGCCATGGTACTATTCCGTTGTCGCATTGTCACCATCGTACTGTCGCATTTTCGCCATCGTACTACCTCGTTGTCGCCATCGTACTATCGCTTTGTCGCCATCGTACTATCGCATGGTCGCCCTCTGGATTTTAATGTGTAACCACGATGGCCCATTACGGTATTCCGTAATAAACGCCACACAATCGTTGATGCCTTTGATTTCAATACTGTATTGACAATAAATACATCAAATGGTATTATTATCTTAAAAATTAACCATCAGTTTACAGCAAATATTTTCTCCATTTTGCGAAGATTACGTCAGCCACAATCATATTAAATACATTATTTGCATATTCAGAAAATAACGAACATGTAATAGTATCCTAGTAACAAGAGAACCTCTTAACGGTTGCCAACGCTCGGCTGCGGATGCAGTTTTGAATAAATGAAAGCTTGTCAGATATTTTTTAGAAGTCACAGTGACCTTGACCTTTGACCTAGTGACCAAAAATGGGAATGGCGTGTAGAACTCATCAAGGTGCAAATGAAGTTTCAAAGTAGAAGGTGGAAGCACTTTGATTTTAGAGCCAATGTTCAAAAGGTTAACAAAATGTTACGGTTTTAGCACGACGCGGACGGAGGACGACGGAAGGCACGACGAGCTGGCTATGACAATACATCGGGTTTTCTCCGAAAACAGCTGAGCTAAAAACTAATAATTTGTTTAAGGTGTCCACACGCATAAGCACATTCATTTAACGCAGCGTGATCAGTGAAGTAAATGTGTAAAATTGGGACCGAATATTTCAAATGTTTGTCCCATTTTCAACTCATAATTTTTACACGAATATTATTATTCTCTTTATTACGTCGGGAGCAAAACAATTACAAACCTTAGTTTTCAGTAGAGTTTGAATAATAAGTATAGTTTCATAAAAAATAATTTAATTTTGATTTTATTTCCTTCACGTGTTATTCAACTGTATAGCGACTATAGTTTGTACGATCGAAAAATCAACCATCGTTCAATATCGTAGTATAATTTTGGTTAAATTGTCTATAAAATGACGTGGCGTTGCTTTGATGTTTATCCTTTTATAAGAATAATGAAAGACGGTGATATTATTGGTCTAGATCTCGACTCGTTTCTAAAGATTTATTAAAGCGAGTGTATCTTTGAATAGTAATTACTCGTAAATTTTCATAAATGTGCCTAACCTTAAAAAATTAATGCGAAATATATTATGAATTTTAAACATAAAATCTACCATTAAGGCCATATGTAACCCACATTCCTCCCCTGCGGATTTTAATTACTTTATCTATTTCAATACATCAAGAGAAAGTTTTTAAAACGTCCATTTATAAAGACTTATAAGTGAAAGTCCAAGTTAGTATTACTGATCCAATGCGGTTATACTTCTCTACGTAGCCAAACATGTTTGTGTAAGAAATAAAACCCACAAAATCAAGTTTTCTGCCTTCAATGAATCAGCATAACTGTTTAATTAATAACAAATAGCATAAACACAATTACCGGTATATAGCATATTTGAACGTTTATTTAATCGTGGATATAAGTGATAAAACTAAGAGTAACTAAATATCTTAATAGAACTTTTAACTGTAATTTTTCACGTCACAGAAAAACAGGTTGTTTTTTCTTATTTTGGACAATGGTGGATTAAAGCACCATATCCTCACGCATTTGACATACCCAATAAGATGGCTTCATGGCTGATTTTCATAATGCCTCAGACTCAATTAATCCGGTCGCCGGCCGATGTGTCCAATCTCCAGGCATCGGGAAGACTGGACACGTCGGAGCCGTCCACCGTCCGATGAGTGACAAAGTTTAAAACCTCAGTCACAAATAGACACCGTTAACCGTCCGATCAGCGGCCGACGTATTTTTCGGCTCATCGGGCTGGCGCCGGCCGATGCTCTGGTCATTTTGTAGCATCGGGCGTCCTCCTGATTATTATTTTTTATATCACAGTTTGTTTTACCCGACATCGGGCCCGGGAAGGAATCGAGTTGAAATCGAAAAAAGATCGGACGTTTAACGAACGGTAATCGCCCGGCGTGCGCCCGACATCGGATTCATTGTACGTTTATCATAATGAGCATCATCCGGCGTCCGTCGGGCATCGTTCGGAGGCCCTCCGGCAATCAGACGGTCGCCGACCGATGTATATGCCTCTGGGAAATACCTTTACTGTTGCCGATACACGTTGAATGAATCTGATGTCGGGCGATCGCCGGGCGATACCCGTGCGTTGATCGTCCAATTTTGTTTCGATCTCAACTCGATTCCTTTCCGGGCCCGACGTCGGGTAAAATTTTAAGTGAGACTTAAAATTAATCCGGACGCCGCCCGATGCTACAAATTGGCCCGATTTTCGTGCGATCATCGGCCGGTCGCCAGCCCGATGAGCGGAAAAATACGTCGGGCGCTGATCGGACGGTGATCGGTGTCTATTTGTGACTGAGGTATAACACAAGGTCGTGTATTTGGTAAAGAAAGACGTTACTAATTTGACAGTAAATTCCGCAGCCACCAGTCTCATCCTTGCGGAACGGTATAATGCTGAGAAGCGGGTATTTTTTATGAGTTCATTTTATTTTATTTTTAAATTCATATGGGCTTTGGTATTCTTTTTATGATGTTTTAACCGACCGGCTAGGGAAGGATAGTCCTAGTCTAAGGATAGCTGGTTTGATCCCCAGGTAGGATAGCAGGTTCGATCCCCGGCCGGCTAGGGTAGGATAGTCCTAGTCCTAGGATAGCGGGTTCAATCCCAAGCCGGCTAGGGTAGGATAGTCCTAGTCATATGATAGCGGGTTCTATCCCCTGCTGGCTAGTTTAGGATAGTCCTAGTCCTAGGATAGCGGGTTTGATCCCCGGCCGGCTAGGGTAGGATAGTCCTAGTCATAGGAAAGCGGGTTTGATCCCAAGCCGGCAAGGGTAGGATAGTCCTAATCATAGGATAGCGGGTTTGATCCCCGGGCGGCAAAGTTAGGATAGTCCTAGTCATAGGAAAGCGGGTTTGATCCCAAACCGGCAAGGGTAGGATAGTCCTAATCATAGGATAGCGGGTTTGATCCCCCCCGGCAAGGGTAGGATAGTCCTAGTTATAGGATAGCGGGTTCTATCCCAAGCCGGCTAGGGTAAGATAGTCCTAGTTCTACGATAACGGGTTTTATCCCCGGCCGGCAACGGTAGGATAGTCATAGTCATAGAATAGCGGGTTTGATCCCCTGCCGGCAAGGGTAGGATAGTCCTAGTCATAGGATAGCGGGTTTGATCCCCGGCCGGCTAGGGTAGGATAAACCTAGTCCTAGGATAGCGGGATCGATCCCAGGCCGGCTAGGGTAGGATAGTCCTAGTCATAGGATAGCGGGTTTGATCCCCGGCCGGCAAGGGCAGGGTAGTCCTAGTCATAGGATAGCGGGTTTGATCCCCTGCCGGCAAGGGAATGATAGTCCTAGTCATGGATAGCGGGTTCGATCCCAAGCCGGCTAGGGTAGGATAGTCCTAGTCATAGGATAGCGGGTTTGATCCCCGGCCGGCAAGGATAGGATAGTACTAGTCATAGGATAGCGAGTCTGATCCTAAGCCGGCTAGTTTAGGATAGCCTAGTCATAGCATAGCGGGTTTGATCCCCGGCCGGCAAGGGTAGGATAGTCCTAGGATAGCGGGTTTGATCCCCGGCCGGCTAGGGTAGGATAGTCCTAGTCCTAGGATAGCGGGTTTGATCCCCGGCCGGCTAGGTAATGATAGTCCTAATCATAGGATAGCGAGTTTGATCACCAGCCGGCAAGGGTAGGGTAGTCCTAGTCATAGGATAGCGGGTTCGATACCCGGCCGGCTAGGGTAGGATAGCCCAAGTCATAGGATAGCGGGTTTGATCCCCGGCCGGCAAGGGTAGGGTAGTCCTAGTCCTAGGATAGCGGGTTTGATCTCCGGCAGGCAAGGGAAGGATAGTCCTAATCATAGGATAGCGGGTTTGATCCCCGGGCGGCAAGGGTAGGGTAGTCCTAGTCCTAGGATAGCGGGTTTGATCTCCGACAGGCAAGGGTAGGGTAGTCCTAGTCATAGGATAGCGGGTTTGATCTCCGGCAGGCAAGGGTAGGATAGTCCTAGTCCTAGGATAGCGGGTTCGATCCCCGGTCGGCTAGGTTAGGATAGTCCTAGTCATATGAGAGCGCGTTTGATCCCAATTTGTATTCATCGGCTAATGTGGTAAATTATATATTATATATATGAGCCTGGATCTGGGTAACATAGCTTAATCCAGATGCGTATAGTGTTGTACCAAAATAGCCTGAGTGGTCCGC
Organism: Dreissena polymorpha; assembly: GCF_020536995.1. Taxonomy (NCBI): domain Eukaryota; kingdom Metazoa; phylum Mollusca; class Bivalvia; order Myida; family Dreissenidae; genus Dreissena; species Dreissena polymorpha. The sequence goes on along the minus strand of NC_068368.1, from coordinate 38,993,362 downwards.
ACTGTCAAATAGGAACTTATCTTTTCTCTTTAACTGGATTGGCACTGATAATACTGGATTTGCTCTAAGAAGGGACTTCTTTTAAACAAAAAAAACCATAAAAGCTGAAAATGCTATCCCTAACTAAAACCTCTGTGGACTGCCAAGGTTTATCTGGGTGGACTTTTATGCACATGTATTAACCCTTTGCATGCTGGGAAATTTGTAGTCTGCCCAAATGTAGACTGCTGAATTTGTAAAATAAGCATTTTCTTCGATTTTTTTTCTCCAAAGAATACTATCAGAATAGCAAACAGTTTGGTTCCTGATGAGACGCCACGTTTTGTGGCGTCTCATCTGGATCCAAACTGTTTGCAAAGGCCTTACAAATTTGGTTCCCGCATTGGAAGAGTTAACGAAACACCACTTTTCAGCCTGCGCCGATACTGGCACCACACAGGACAAGTGGCTATCCAAGCTTGATGCCAGTGGGTGGTTGGGACATGTCAATGACATTATTACCTGTGCCTGTCTTGTGGCACAGTGCATTGATAAAGATGGTACCTGTAGCCATATAGTATTTAAGTATATAACTTTTTTATGCCCTCATGCATGGTATTCACTGTCAAGTGGCATGGTGTATTGTTAAAATTGGTATGAGTGGTGTAATAGAATTGTATTATATACCTATTGTTTTTCTGCCATCAAAACGTATTGTATTCATACTTGTATATTATGTTACCCCTTTACCCGTAACATACTTATTTTTACGCATTTGTAGTCACTTTAAAAGTAAAATTTAATTAAAGATTTTTCCTACTTTATTCAAGTTTCATTTCCAACCCTTTGATACTAATAAGCAGCAAACAACATTAAACCTGAACAGACTGCGAGTTACTCACAAGCTGTTCTGGTTTAATGCTGGTTGCAAAAGCCATTTTCAATTTGTTTCTGATGGGGAAAGGGATATATGCTCGGATTCTCTACTGTTTCAGCTGCCTGCGTGTTGGTACATGGCTCGGAAGGGGTTGATACCACGCTGCAGGTGACCTCTCTGGCACAGGTCATCATGGACCATGACTGCAGAACATTCACGGGGTAAGACTGCACTGAATGTTGGTACTTGCTCACAGTATCACAGTCCGTGTGTTTGAAATGGGATTACAAATTCATGTATATGCAATCATTGTTTTTGTCCCCTACCGGTTTCACCGGAGGGGATTTATGGTTTGCGCTCTGTGTGTCCGTCAGTCCATTAGTCCGTGAGTCGGTGAGTCTGTCACACTTTTCTGGATCCTGCGATAACTTTAAAAATTCTTAATATTTTTTAATAAAACTTGAAAGATGGATAGATGGCAATATGGACATTATGCATGCCATTTTGTTTTGTTTCTACGTCAAAAATTATGGTTGCTATGGCAACAAATATATTTTAATAAATATATTTTTGACAATGGTGGAGCCAGTAGGGGACATATATTGCTTGGCAATAGTCTTGTTTTATTTTACATCCTGTAACTTTTGGATTTAGCAATATTAATTGCATTTTTAAATTTATAATAAAGTTCCATAGAAAAAGATTGGTGTATAATAAACTCAATAAACCAATTATTGAATTTATTGAAAAAGTTAGTGTTTTGTTGTTGTTTTTGGGTGGGAGGGGGGTAATTTTGGTCCGATGTTTGAGAAAAAATTATATTGTTTGCCATTGTCCTTGCATTTTTGTCATTACTGTATATATATACTTCGAATTAGCGCTGCGTGTTGATGAAGCAGGTTTGAGGCCCTGATAGAGAGAGAGAGTGGCTGCAGGGTGACCATTTAATATATATATATATATATATATATATATATATATATATATATATATATATATATATATATATATATATATATATATATACTTCCAATTAACGCTGCTTGTTGATTTGTAGGTTTGAGGCCCTGATAGAGAGAGAGAGTGGCTACAGGGCGGTCATCCGTTCTCTGATCGCTGTGCCAAGTCTGCTTACGCTGTTACCAGGCAACGACAGGAGTCCCCCGTGTTTCTGCTCTTCCTTGACTGTGTCTTGCAGGTGCTTATAATACATAGTGCATCTATAAATAGTAACAAAGTCACAACATGTTATTATTCATATCTTCGTTCCAATATAATATATCTGCCATGGGCAGATTTTTTTTTGTATTTGAAAAATATCAGATCGGGCGACTGAACAAAATGGCATCCATATTGATAAATAACGGTAAATGATAATAACCTTTTTATTAATCCACAAATCAACAAAAAATTGTAATATGATAATAATAAAACTTAGCTGGGGTTCTCTGTTGCTACA